>NW_019102833.1:0-2020 GCF_001856785.1 Myzus persicae | reverse complement strand
TCGACCTAGTCACACTGTTTTGTGTACCGAAGTGGTGGTTGATAGGAACGAGCGACAGCGGTACATTGCAGTCCTTGTACTTTGTACTAGCAAGTAGCAACTACGGCGCATCGCATCAGGATAATAAAGGTCCTTAATAATATGATTTTATATCAAATGTAAAAACGATACAATTATTAGTCTCGTACTTATTATGGATACTCAGTTCCTTTTAAAATTATATTAATAATTATTATAGCTTTAAAGTTTAAACTCATCATAATCCTTGACGTCTAAAAACCTATAGGTAGTATCCTGATAATACACAAAATTTACTCGTTTAAATTGCAATTTAGATACAATATTTTCAAAAAAATCATCTGATCAAAAATGTACAGATATCAACAATGGATCACATAATATTAGAATAAAAATGTATCATAAGAGTATCGGTTAAAAAATCTAATATAATATGGTCTTTATATACCTAATCAACATTTTTAAAAATCAGAATCTGTATAAACGCATAATTACAAGAAAAAAAAAGTCACCATAATATGTTTGTTATATTACCATATTTATAATTATACAGCCATTTTTTTAAAAAATTTATTTTTATTTCAAATTTGACTATTTTAAATTGTCTGTGTCGTTATCTATAATTATAATTTGTTACTAACTTTAATTAAGGAATCTAAGATATCTATAAGTCATAACTCATAAGTACTTATCCAATATTAAATTTGGGGTTCAGAATGTTTTTTAACTCCCGATTTAAGAAATCATAATTATTCTTGTATATATTTCAAAAAAAAAATGTCGATTGTTTATATCAACCTGTCTTGTGTACGAATAACGAATGAGATATTAATTATTAGAAAATAAAAATATATTTTTAAAAATATGGTTTAATATAATGGTTTATTATTATTGTACATGGCACTTGAGTAAGAAATTGTATCCATCGTTGAACAATAAGCAGACATTCCTTTGTTGGAAATCTAAGTTTATAATGATACAGTAATATATTATACGGACGTAAAAATAGAAGCTCCGTTAAACACGATTTGATTTTTTATTATTATTATAAAGTTACATCCGATTACCGTGAAGTCTTTTTCTTAAGAAATAATATCTCCAACTTGACCTGAGACATTTTTAATCAGTCATCCAAACAGGTATGTTTTGACAAAAGTAAGTTGTAGTTTTCTGACATTTTACCATTAACTTCAACCGTACATGCAGTCAAAAATTTCAAAATACGTATGTGGAATTATTATTATATTACTTCATGATACAAGCCATTTATGACATTATATATTTATATAGACATTAATAATGCTAGATAGTTATAAACGTATAGAATACAGATCAATTAAAAATAAAATATGTCCAATAAAACTACGAGCAAAAATGTAGATTTTGATATGAACATCCATGAAAAAAATAAAATTCTTATTTGATAATTGTTCAAGCATATAATATTAAAAATTTGAGAATTGAATACAGAGACCGGGTTAGGTTGGGCTCTCGTCTCCATTCGTTCACCCTAGTGTACGATTGTGGAATTTTGTGATATTAAAATTGAAAGTAGAATATTATGATAAATCATCGTATTTTATTCTGAGTAAAAATATCACTTGCTAACTTTCTTCAAAACTACGCTTGCTTGCATTTCTACAGAAACTGTTGTCAGTTAACGGCAGTCTTGCACTTTGAGAAAATATTATAAAAATCGTAAAACAACGTTTGAAATTTTTATTCTCAATCAAATAATTATTAGGAGGAAAACGGACTAGTGAAAAAAGTTTTTTATTTAATTTACGTGTAAAACATAAGAAAAATTCAAAGTAAAATATTTTTATTAGTAAATATTATAATTTTGAAGTACTTAGGTGTGTAAGTACATCGGAACTAGTAAGAGAATTGTTTATACTGTGTTGTAGTAACCTTGGTATAAAAACTGTCTGGTTGGTGAATGTTATACGTTTTAAAGTCTTCTATGAATAAAATATTGAAGTGGTAATATCTAAGCGAACTC
>NW_019102832.1:0-2023 GCF_001856785.1 Myzus persicae | reverse complement strand
TTGAATCACTTCCGTCTGAATCAATTTGTTTATTATTATTTTTCCTTTTTAATCCTAGATTACAATTAAATGTATTATTATCTACAAGTTGTGCTGTAAGCAATCACTAATCTTTTATCATACAAACACAAAAAAATATTTACAATGTGATTTTTTAATTACATAACACTCATTTTTTGAAAAAGTATTAAATTTTTTTGGAATTTTTCTTTTGGAAAATGTTCTCAAATAGTCAAATCTTGATTATTTTAGTAGTATGATATTTTTCATCCCTTTGGTTTTACCCTAACTGAGTAATAACTTTTGATTTTTAAATAGCAACCTCTTTATTTTATATCACAAAAGTATTAAAGTTAATACATCTTCAAAAACTGAATGTACATTGAATGTACACAACGTTGTGTCGTCAAAAAATCAATCTGAATATATTATGAATAAACATTCATTATGTATGTGTGACTTTTTAAATGTATACAAGTATAAACATAACTTATATTTACTTATGTTGATTTTGTTAATAATTAAGTTCTAAACACTACTGATTACACGTTTCTGAACTTACCTACTTTTACTTTTTAATATCTTTTGCATCTTCAGTGTTCTTGTTAGAAGAATCAAAGAACCGTTTTTTTTTTACGTTTTCTAGGCATATATCTACATTTTCCACTTCAGTTGTACTGGTATTACAAAATGTTGTTAATTTTTTTTTTGCTACCTCATATGATTCTGAAAGTTCTTAAATGAATACATGAAGTTTTAATTATTAATATTTTAGCTTAAACATAATATTATGCTTAAAGTTGAATCACGAACCAGCAAATTTTTGTGTAATACACTCGTATTTATCCCATACATTTGTTGGTGGTTTTTGAGAGGCTGTATAGCGAGGAGCATTAGTACTTCCAGGCCAACTACAAGTAAATTTTTGTAGTATCTCATCAACAATGATCCAGTTACTTGGGACTATTTCGATACATTGTTCCTCCTCCGAAAACTCGATAATAACAAACTTGTTTAATTTAAGATTTTCAAAAATAGCTACAAAATTTGTGGATAAGTACGAATCTATATTTTTAAAAGTATCAAAAGTAATTTTTAATTAATACATGAAATATTACAAAATAGCCAATTATTTATTATGTCTAAACCTTGGTGTTATATACCTAAAATGAAATTGGTAAAAATACCAATAATATTGGTCAGTATTACACTATTTACTCGGCTTATTCCTGTAACATTTTTTTTTCTGAGATTTTGTTCACTTACCGTCGACACCTAGCTAAGATTTAACCTTGTCAAGAAAGCGTATACCCACGAATATTTTTAGCAGTGCACCACTGCAAAAACTATTCATATTGTTTAGTAAAATTCAATTTCAGTGAATTCTTTGAACATATCACGAATTATGTATACAAGATTATCCACCAAACAGGCAATTATATTTGGTCACGTTTACTTACAAAGTGCAATAGAATATAAAATAGGTTACGGCCGTTCCGGGTCGTGAGTCGTGACTTAAGACATGGACGAGGGAGGTACCAAAGTGGCCGATCTCAAATGCATTATGTATTATAATAGGTATATATTTGTATACTTAGTTAGGTACTGGCCGACGCCGACACCCTGCTGTCCGGCTGCTGATCGTAAGTCCTCTTTTGTTGCCATCTCCTTTTAAAATATGATATTGTTACAAACCACACAAAAAATTATTTTTAAGTCAGATTAGTCTGACCCAAAGTTATGATACACATTTATATAATAATGAAAAACTCCCGGCCATGGCACATAGGAGGGTGGTAAATGCCCCGATTTTGAATGCGTTATGTATTATTATAGCAGCTTGGTATTATATAATATTGTATATGCAGTTACTGCCAGTCGCCGATGCGACGCCGACGCCCCGCAGATCGTGTTCCGCTTTGTCATCGTATACCTATAGTAGGTACCATGGCTTAAATATACAAGGTTATTGCACATAGCCAAATTGTTATCAAATAAAAATAAAATGGCAGCGTAAGGGTAC
>NW_019102831.1:0-2024 GCF_001856785.1 Myzus persicae | reverse complement strand
TCGTACTCGCGGTATCGCGTGCGGACAGCGCAGGTAGATATCAATAGATGCGAGTGAGCAATACAATTTAGTGAACTTGCACAAGTGTAAACTCGGTCCGGTCATCGTTTACCGCGAGCAAATTATTTCAATCAAACATCTTGTACACATTTCACCATAATAATTATTGATATATATATATTATTGGTACTTATATGTATGTATACGTACAGCTGCATATAAAGTTACCTACAATATTGACTTGGTGGAACAAATAATATTGAATGGCTTAGAAAGATAAAGCAAACGATCGCGGGAACACTATAATATGTACGTTAGACCCCGGATCGGGTGATCGTGCGGCGCTCGGCCCCGATTTATTCGAATCAGACCCTGCAGGGTATAATAAAGTTTGTGCTGTGTGCAGACATGTATATATATATATAAACATATAGTAAATCTTCGGGGGACATCTGTTATACATATAATAGCTGTACGCAGTATAACGATATATACATATATAGACACCACACTGCACCAAAACCTTTTATGCATAACTGTATAATATTACCTGTATACACACATATATTATTCTGTATGAATGTATAATATATGTAGCGTATATATATATATATATATATATATATAATATTATGTATGATAAAACATTGTTTTAGAAACGCGACGCTCCGAGGCGGTGTGCTGGTGTTGTATCTATATATTATATATATATATATATTCATAATCGTATGAGTTATTATATGGCTTATGAATTATATTCTGACGAAACTCGAGATTGTAAAAACCCTCGCGCAATGCATATTGAAAGAAATAATCTATTGTAAACGCTGCGGAACGGTGCCAAAAAGGATTACGGTGTCATTTTTTGGTTCACTAGGTCGAAACGATGATGTATTATATGACGACAATGGTTCGGATATGACGTGTGGACAAGACTATTACATAACAGTAAGTCTGTTTCTCCTCTTAATTTTCGAAATCCCTTCGAAGCGCGCGCACTAGAATGTATATAGGTACCTACCGACCAAATCGTTAATAATCGGGTGCCGTATCGGAATAGAAAACATATTTTACCTTTGCGAACAAAACGACATGCTACGCCGCATCATTTTATCGCTTTTTTTATATTATACTGCAATGAATCTGTTTTCAAATATTGCCCACATCGAAAAGTTTTCAAATATGTTTTCGTCCAAGCGCGCGCGGATCCCTCTCCGAACAGATAGCAATAATACGTCTTGGCAACACACGATGATTCACAACACTGAGTGTCCAGTCGTATTGCACGCGATGTATACATACCTATAATGTGTACACAAGTCGACCTATCAAATCGCTTGCCAAGTGGGTGTAAGCTGCAGGTACCTGTATGCACACAATATCTCTATGTTGTATGCGATTTCAGGTATATAACAACGTCAAATACGATCGTGGTCATCGATGTACCATTGTATATAATGTTGTATTTAATTAGAAACCGAGCGTAACACTGCGCAGCGTATTGGTGCCATATAAAGGAAGTGTAATTTAAATTTTAATGAATGTTCCGGCAAAGACGAAGAGTCATCATTAGTACCAAACATTATTCCTCGTTGAAAGACTACAGATAATAATTATAATTTAAATTGCTTTTATTGAATGGCTCTAGAATAAGGGGTTATTAAGGTGTGAAATTAAATGTATTTATTATTCGCATAATATAAGTCGTCTCGATGAGTGTGGTCGTTAAAATTATTGCTCCAAATTATTATTATTACCGTCGATTGTTTTCGGTGAAAATAAAATGATTGATTGGCGATAATTGTAGACATCGCGTAAAGAAATAGTAACATAAATTAAAATATATAATATAATGCATCGTTAATTGATTATGCTCAGACGCGTGGTAATGTGTGCATAATCTATTATAATATCCGTCGAAAAGAGTTAATCTATAATAACATATTGTGTACACAAATTAAAAACATTTAACTTAAATCCACGAATATATTATGTAGGCACAGTATATAGTTTCCTTTTTTTCC
>NW_019102830.1:0-2023 GCF_001856785.1 Myzus persicae | reverse complement strand
TAATTTTCCATGTAGATTTTGCAAGTCTCATAAGACTGAATGCCAACATCAGGTAGAACAAATCGATAATAATCTAAGAAACGAAGTTAACTATTCTGATGATGTTGCAGTTAATGACCTAACCCTCACTGGAATAAAACAGCTTTGCATTTTTAACTAAATTAACTCATTTCATGTCACAAAAAATTATGCCGTTGATATCATGCATGATATCCTAGAGGGTGTTTGCAAATACGATATTGGTATGATGTTAAAAACTATGATATATGACTTGAATTATTTTACTATTGATATCCTTAATGACAGGATAGAATCGTTTAACTATGGACCTATTAACATTCGTAACAGACCTCCACTTTTGTCAAATGAATCATTAAGACGCGGTATAATAAAGATGTCTGCTTCCGAAATGTTGTGTTTCACAAAGAATTTAGCATTAATTATTGGTGAATTAGTTCCCTTACATTCAAAATATTGGTGTTTATATGTTACTTTAAAACAAATCATAGATATTCTCTTAGGAAAATGCCTCAAAGTAGAAGACATTAAACTCTGTAAAGTATTAATAAAAGAGCACCATGAGTTATATATTAAATTATTTAACACCCACCTCAAACCCAAATTCCATCATATGATACACTATCCTTTTATTATGGAACAGTGTGGACCATTGTCATCACTTTGGTCTATGCGTTTTGAATCCAAACATAAACAGCTTAAGGAAACTGCTAAATCAATTACATCTCGTAAGAACTCCCCTTATACCTTGGCATTGAAACACCAACTTAGTTTAGCATACAGAGTTTTGTCATCAAATAATAATATTATTGATATGCAGTTCGGTCATCAAATAACTCTTTCGGAAACAACACGGCTTGAGTATAGTAAAGTTGAATTTTTATGTTCCCCTTTTGAATTTTTAGAAGATGCAATATTTGTTTCGTGGATTAATTTTAAAGGAACCACTTATAATAGTAATAATATGTCTGTTCTAGTTAGTTTAAGTGATAATCCAAATATATTACCAATTTTTGGACTAATAATATCTATATTTATTCAAGCTGATAATATACCATTTATTATTTGTAAGATTTATGAAAATAATTATTTTGATGAACATTTTCAAGCATATAATGTACAGTTAACTGAACAATTATTATGTTGTTCGGTTGAAAAATTAGATAGTGTACATCCCACTGTTCATTGTGTCCTATCAAATAATTTATCTTATATACCTTTATAAACATCACATGTTATACAAAAATGTTATGAACTTATAATGTGTAAAAAAACATGTTTTTATTAATAAATATTTTATTATGCTTTATAAATCTGTTTTTTTTTTTTTTTAATGTATATAATATATAATATACTATATTTACAGCGGATCCTTATACTTTCTTTTTCCTATACCTACTTGGTCACCTCTAAAAGTATAGTAGTTTAAATTAAACCATTTCTAATAGTTGAAAAAATCTACTATATTTTTTTAGCTATTCCAAAAATAAATAATTAGTAAATTTGACTAAAGTTATAGTAAAAACTATAAAACTTTTAGTTCTATTTACTATAAATTTAAACAAATATATTGTTTGGTTTAACTAAATATTTAGTTAGATAAATTGCCAACTAAAATGTTTAGCTGTTTCAAAAAATTAACTTGGTAAATTTGACTGATGCTATAGTGAGACTAATACATTTTATGGTTGTATTAACTATATATTTACACTAAAATTATGGTTGATTTAACTAAATAATATTGTAAGAAAAATTAGCAACTGCATATTGTAGTCAAATTAACTATTAATCTTGCAACTATAACCATTTGGTATTTGCAACTAAATGTAGGGCTATGCCATATGCAACTACATTTTACGGCTAATATACATATAATTTTAGTTAAAACAACCAACTATTTTTTTCCGTGTGTGAGGTGATATTGTTATGCGGTGCAGCGTCGTACAGGTATATTGTAATGGGTGCGGGCGGCGCTTAAAGAATAATATTATAATGTGGGTACTCG
>NW_019102829.1:0-2027 GCF_001856785.1 Myzus persicae | reverse complement strand
GGTATAAGTCTCATTAGACACGGTATACCCTTTAACAACCTCCTGCGGATCAGCATGAAGACACCCTATAAGATAATAGAACTTATCGATGTTAGGAATATTCGGACGTTGGTCTACTAAAGCTTTGAACCTATCTCGGAACGCTGGCCAATTTTGACATTCGCCGTCGAAATATGGTAGAGGTATTTCTGGCAGCCTAGTAGGTGCCAAAGCCCTCTCAGCATAAGGAACTGCATAATTTCTCGAAGTGCTGGCAGAGGAACTAGTATTCTCCCCCGAGACGTCATAAGTGTCTTGTTGAAAACCGACATCTACAACCGGAACAGGTTGTAAAGCATTAAATAAAGCCTTAGCTTCAACAACCAGAGCGCGGGTCTCAGTCTCCACCTCAAGAGAAAACTCTACCAATAAATTCAACTCGGATAGAATTTCTAATAAATTGCTATTCTCCACGACAAAATTGGACCACAAATTATCAATATCAACAATAGCAATAGTCAGTTGAGCACGACTAGACTGATCCGAGGCTGACTTAATAGCCAACGCATGTATTTGACGAATACGAGCAATAGCTTGATCTCTACGCAGTACCGCTCTCTCCTTAGCACGAGCATCACGTTCAGCACCAGCCATTATAACACCAAAAGATCAACTACAATAAACCAGAACAAGTATAAATAGATTGGTAATAGGCAAAGCTACTGAAATGTATGAGCTTGATCAAACCCAAACACTAAAGGTAATAAAATGGCAATCAAAATAATAAACAATGCTAACAACGAGCAAATAAAGTCAATGAGCAATAACAGAGTCAGCCAATAAACTATAATGGAAAAGGGTGTAGGCAATAACTATACAAATAGCTAATTGAGCAAGAGCCCACACACAAAATATTAAATTTCAATTGCTAAAATAAATTAAAATAACAGGGGTGCACCTAATAATAAACTATTAATTAAAACCAAAGATGTAACCGAGCAACGCAATACCAAATATAATTATTAAATTAATGAAAATAACTCAGCACCATTTAAATAATTAATTGTGTAATGTATAACTCTCAGTTGAGCAACCTCAAAGTATATACAATAATACAAACACTAAATAATAATATATATAAAGTAATAATACAATACCTGATCAATGGCACGACCACATTGCACACCTAGATTTTAACTAATCGAATATATAAATGTATAGCTACTACACTGAATATGTTACTATTAACACTCAACTATCAACAGCATAATAGTAATATAATAAAACATATAACAACCCAGTGAAATCAAATGAATTGTAGTAAATAAACAATAGGTGTTAACTAGACCAGCAACTAGTGAACAAGAACCTATAACAACTACCCAATATTACAAACAATAAATAGACTTAACCCAGGGAACACTGTGTAAACATTACTGTCTAATTAAATGTAATACTAGAATTCAATTCAAATAAATGATCAATGATACAAGACCTAACCGCTTTAGCACGGTTACTGTGCATATAACTCAACACTAACATAATTTTATAATAATATTAATAATACAACAATGACTGAGCAGTCGTTGAGTTAAACGCTTGTATTTTTACTAAATACTACCTACACTTAATATACTAATATTGAGACCCCATAATCACAAATATAAAATATAAACAGATATAGGCAACGCTAATAATGTAGCTTAAATGTTACTTAAGAGCTAAGAACAATTGGTAGGAATGAGGATGTAAGGATAAATAAATGTATACACTTAATACTCATATGCTACAACTATGAACAAAATGAACAACTCACATGAATCCTAAGTACCACTTCTGTTGATGGAACAACCAACCACGCTCTGCTACCAAATGTTGCGCCAACGGGCCTCACCTAGGGCGTACGCTGGACGCTGAGTTCTCAGGACTTATGGGAGGGGGCACAATACTATGACAATGTTGAGCAATAAAAAACATACATATATTATGATGGTTAACAATAGAAATATACATATATTGGTTTGATACAATGGGGGACAGTAAGGGGC
>NW_019102828.1:0-2027 GCF_001856785.1 Myzus persicae | reverse complement strand
CACACAACCTACAGCTAATGGCCTCAGTTGCCGAAGCTTAAATCAAAAAAAAAAAACTTTAAAATACAAGAACTAACATCGATAAATTAATTCAGACATTTATCAATTTTCATTTACCACAACAAGTAAATAAACTTTGCATTTATTGAATTATGTAGTACATTGCCTCTGAATGTGTATCAAAAAACGTGTACCACCAGCAACCAACTAGTGAAACCTTTTTAAATTTCCAACTAGTCGGTTTTTTAATTATTATACATAATGATACGGTGTCTATACACTACCAATAGGCCCAAACGTTAAATGCAGAGTGAAATGCAGTCGTACAGGATGTTTGTAAATAATAACATTGAATATTAATCATGCAGTATAATAGGTAGTTAATAATAAATGATTAAATACGTATTAACCATTAATCAAACATTTTTCAAATTCACTGCTGTATTTCTGATTCATAATTACGAGTTACCCACTAGATACTAATAAAGTATTAAATTAGAATAGCACAATTGTTAAACTAAACAAATGTAATTTAATAAAACAACTATGAAATATGGAGTATTATAAATACTTAAATATCATAGTATTATTACTTGACAGTTAACATATACAGTATATTTGTAAGTACTTAAATATCACAGTTTTGGTAGAAATTGAAGAAAGTAAAAGCGAATTAAAAGTGTCTGGAAAATTTGACGATTGGTCATTTAAATCATTTAACAGTGTCAAGTCCTTCAAATATATTTTGCAGGTACCAATAAAACATATATTATAGTTTATTGATTACTATACAGTATACATAATATAAGCAATGAAAAGACATTAATTTTCATAAAAATATTCTATTAAAATATTACTAAAACTTCAGAAAACTACATTTAAATTGCTTTAAGAATACACACTAGTAGTCAAATAATAGGTAATAAATATATTATAAGTACCTATCTTCTATAAGCCATATTTGCATTTATTTTTATAAAGTGTTGCTTGAAAAATACAAACATTTTTGTTTTCAATTAATTAAATAAAAAAATCGTGTTCGAGGGTGACGATGGATAAAAATATTTAAATTTAACTATATATTGAAACGTAATTTTATGTTCATATTAAAATAGTTTCTTAAAAAAATTTCTAAAGGTTTTTTCATAGTATATTGGCAGTGTTTTATAAGACATTAATAATGATTTAATATTAAATATCAAAAAAAAAACGTTGGGAACGCGTCAACGGATAGGATGTGTGTATAATAATACTCATAATACGATTAAGGAGTATTTATTTAAGGTATACACGTATACACTTTTCCTCGATGGATAATATAATATTACACAGATCTATGATGACTTACCAAGAGCTTTCATGTATTCGTCGAATTTGTCGCTGGACTCCAGCTTGAATTTTTTGTCGAAAATCAGAGACATGATTGTAATATATGTGGTATACTGGTATGGCCGACTGCGGTTCGGGTCTGATTCCCAATAATATAATATATATTATACTATATAAGAAGCCGCACTTTTAATGAATGTATAGCTATAGCTGAAGTTTAGAAATTTTCGATTTGGCCGTCTGACGATCACTGTACGCGAGCGCACAGGTGTCACGAGTATTTATAGCAGTCGGCGCGCGGTGGAGGCATTTGCACCGATTTCGAGTCGTGCGACTGGTCCAGTCGGCTTCAACGAACGAGAAATAAAATTATTGTACAATGCACCCGCGCCACTGAACACAAAATATATTATTATAATACATAATATGGGCCTAACCCGTCCTTGGCGTCCAATTAGCAGACCATCACAGACCGACACGGGTGCACTCATCACTGCATTCTAATAGTATTACACTCTTCCATATCATTACATCGTATATAACGTTTTGTGTGTGTGTGTGTGTGTGTGTGTGTGTGTGTGTGTGTGTGTGTGTGTGTGTGTGTGTACGAGAGAGAGTAAATCACTTACATAGGGGCGTTTATGATTTTCAATTTTCGAATTATTAACTCGCGACGACAATAATCGCGCCTAGTACAT
>NW_019102827.1:0-2029 GCF_001856785.1 Myzus persicae | reverse complement strand
GTATTATAATTCATAAATTATTGTGTACAGATTGTTCAAATAAATATTTTTTATCTTAAATAGGATTAGCTGTTGATTGGATTGGTGGTAACTTATATTGGTGTGATTCTGGCACTAAGCGAATTGAAGTGTCTAGATTAGATGGAACTATGCGTAAAGTTTTACTTTGGAATGACATCAAAAACCCGAAAAATTTATTACTAGATCCTAAAAAAGGGTTAGTGTAATATAATATACATAGATTTCATTCTTATAATATTTTCCTTATTTATTAGATTTATGTATTGGAGTGAATTTGATGGAATTACTGGTTCAATTCATAAATCATCTATGAACGGTGAAGGGAAACATTGTTTAATAAATAAAATTGGTAGAGTCATAAGTATTACTTCAGATTATGACAGTGGTTTGATTTATTGGACAACATTGACACCAAATAGTGGATCCATTGAAAGTATTGATTTGAACGGAAGACGTCAAAGTAAAATTGTCTCTATACCTTATGGTAGTTACCCGTCTGCAATAACATATTTCAGGGTAAAAGAAGTTACATATCTGTTTTTAAATAGCTGTAGTTTACTGTCAATTTTTGTATTAATTATTTGAAACAATTTAGGGTTCTTTATACTGGTTGGATTGGACAAATGGAACTTATTTCCAAGTCGATATTCAAAGTGGTATAATTTTAAAGCAAACTAAGATAAATTTAGATCATGTTACGGACTTGATAACCTTTGATAAATTAAGTCAAACCGGAACAAATCCATGTGCTATAAATAATGGAGGATGCCAACAATTGTGTCTTGTAAAAGGATCAACAAAAGATTATGAACCATTGCCATATCACTGTTCATGCGAAACACATTTCACATTATTTAAAAATAACACTTGCTCAGGTAAATACAATTTTTGGAAAAATATTCAACTAATTAAATCCTTTTGGCTTAACATTTTTTTTAAAGAAATAAATGTATTAATATACAAATTAACAAAAAACTACTCAAATATTTTAATCGCAGTTTCACAGCTCCTTTAAATTTTACAAACTACATTTTAACTTAATAAAATTAGAATCTCAATCTCAATCACTAATATTTATTTTTTAGCACCAAATAGTTTTTTGATTGTGGCACAGAAAACAACATTTTATAGGGTGGTAATGGATATAGATGATTCTTCTGATTCTTCACTCCCCGTTATAGGACTGAAACATGTAAAAGCAGTTGAATATGATCCAATATCACACATGATTTATTGGGTAAAATGATTTTATATTATATTATTAATTTCCTAAGAACCTTAGCTTATGTTTGTACAATTATATATTTTTTAGATTGATGGCAGGACACAGATGATTAAACGTTGTCACGAGAATGGTTCAAATCCAAATATGTTTATTGGAAACAATGGCAATACATATAATTTATATGATCTCGCTTTGGATCCATATAATAGATTATTGTTTTGGACTTGTACTGTAACGGATACTATAAATGTTACTCGTTTAACAAATAGCAGCTTCCAAGGATCTGTATTTAAAAGTTTTGATGGGGAAAAACCAAGAAATTTGGCGATACATCCCGAGAAAGGGTAAACATTTGTATTTTTTATGATTTATAGTTATCTAATAAGATTAATTTATTTCAAAATTCTAGTTATATTTATTGGACTGATTTGGGAAGTCAACACAGAGTAATAAGATCTCGTATTGATGGCCATAATAGAGTTATCATTGCCTCTGATTTATTATCTCTCGAAGCACTTACTGTTGACAGGGTACAAAATATGGTTTATTTTTCGTATTCAAGTAAAGTAGATGTTTGTGATCTTCATGGTTATCAAAGGTAAACAAACAATATATATATTGCATACTTCATAGTTGGAATGACTTTTGTGTTTATTTTAAATTACATTTATTAATAGTAAACTAAATTCATCGAAATAACTTACATAAATAATCCATACAAGATCCATAATAATCCATACATCCCAATAATCCATACATTGACTGTATATTCCATTATAATTG
>NW_019102826.1:0-1965 GCF_001856785.1 Myzus persicae | reverse complement strand
ATGATAAGATATTAGGTAATAACAAAAAAAATGAATAAACAATTTACTAACTAGGTAATAATTAATCAAAAATAAATTGAAAACTCAATTTTATTATAATTTAAATAGTGCACTATTTCAAGTACTCGTTATGAAAAAAATAAAAGGAAACAAAATGTTGGTTATGGTAAAAAATACAAGTACCTAAATCATTTTAAATATCCAGGGTTTGGAATAAATGCATTCAATTATTTTCAATAATTTCATTTTATAAAATTATAATATTATTTTGATACGAGTAAATTTAATTTGTACAATTTAATATTCTTTAGAAATGCATTTATATTTATCTTCTAATTGTTGTGCGTCCATGTCTATTCCAATTTATTTTGTCACATAGTTCAGTCCACATCTTTTGGATAAAAATCATCTTTTGTCATTAAAATGAATAAATAAATGTTACACGAATTCAACTTAAATTTTAAAAAGAAACTACATACTTTTTGAAGTTAATTTCAATTTAGAAAAAACGAATTGATTTAATATGACTTAAGTTAAGCGGGTTAAAAAAAACTTAAAATTTAAAGTAGCTCTCCTGCACAATTTTAATTTTGTGACTTACGACATGTTTTTACTAAGTCATTGATATATACTCTATATTATATGATAATTATGTTTTTTTGTCGAAAACGCATTAATTTAAAGTCACTTGCGCTTAATTTTCCAAATATTACTTATACATGCTCGTATCATCTAAGGTTGGTAATAAAGATAATATAATACAGGTATATCATCGTGTGAATTGAGTACGTCAGTGTTGAGCTGGTATATGACATTAAAATATATAATGTATTAAGCACACAGGAATAAAGTGTGAAGAATTTCATTTATACCCCTTAAGATCCGGGTTACTTATAAATATACACCAGCTAGTGAATATAATATCTAAACGAAAACTATTTACCGTAGCTCAGGGTATAAAAAAACACTAAGTAAAAATAAAAATGTAATGAAATGCCGTTTCCAAATGCCTGTAACAAATCATAAACAATATCGGTAAAAATGTAGGTGATCAAAATTTAGTTTACCTATACTATTTTATATCCGGTAGCTTAAATTCTATTAAAATAATAATCTTTTACAGAAGTATAAATTCTATACACACATGATTTTTCGACATTCGTTTGTACGATTTACTTCCTATACCTACTAGATTTTGATTACATTTTTACTGATAGTATAATATTTTATCGGGAATGTTATTAATCTTGGTTTTTATTTGATATTAAATATTTTATGGCTACTTATTTATTTTCATCAGCTGACTATCGGAGTATCAAGTATGAATAATATACACTGCACACAAATAACTCGGCTGACATACGTCAAGACGATTCAGGTACACCAAGTCTATAACTGAAACATTAAGTCAGTGGACGGAGATGTGTGCGAACGAGATCATCGATTATTAATTATTATATACCCATGCTTATAATGCGAGCATGCTCGCCAATAGAATAGTATAACTTTACGTCTTACATCAATACTGCAACAGTAATGAATGATGGATTTACATTTTTGCCACCAACGAACAAGGTTATTTTTTTTTGTGTGTGAAAAATATAAATCGACAGTGCTATTCGATACACTTATTAATTGACATTAACCATTAGGTACATCGTGTATAAATGGTTCAACTAACGAGAAAAAAAAACACAATTCAGTTTAATCTTATTTTCTATTTAGTAAAAATAAGAAATTCGCCGGGACGGTTGAGATTTACCGTCCCTTTAGGTAACCTAAACTGAACTCGCTAAAATAACCGTGCACCCCCTGGCTGGTTTGCGGACGAGAAACCGCCGCCGCCTATCGTAGATGTCGATTCGTCTCGGGTGGCGTTCGTATTTAATTGAGTGGAGAGGATGGAAAATAAAACGGTCGCCCGCAACCTATATATATATATGTATGTAATATATATATATATGT
>NW_019102825.1:0-2020 GCF_001856785.1 Myzus persicae | reverse complement strand
TATATAATTAAAGTAGCAACTGAAGTATAAAATATAATTTTCAAATTATTAAAATTCAATTTTTAAAGCTGAAATTGATAAAAAAAAAAGTAAAAACTATCTTCAAAGCACTCAGTTTCAAGAAAAAGACACCAACTTGGCTATACCTAATGGGTATCTTATCTACAGAAACAAATTGCTAACCAAAATATAACAATATTATTGATGTATTCGCTGATTCAAAAAGTAAGAAGGTTAATTTATAATACATATAAATAACATTATTTTATTTTATTTACCTATATTAAATTTAAGAAAAATATGTGCTGTTTAAAAAATAATTTGTTGTAGGTACAAAGTACTATATTTTTTAAGTCTACTTAGATCCTTGTCCCATTTTAAAGCGGTACTTGACAATAATGACATTTTAGGCCCCCCAATTTTACTCTAACCCGAGCCTCGCAAATCATAAAAAATTTAATTCCTTTTTTTTAACTCTGTCAAATGAAGTCAAGAATAAATGTGTGAATGTATAACAACAGTTTTTGTTCACAATTTTAAATTTTAACTCTTATTATATTTTTAAATCCAGTTTTTCTAATTTTGGAGAAATGCAAGCATAAGCAACACTCCTTGACCCTTCTTCTGGAGTCTGAAATTAAAAATATGTATATAAATATATTGCAGACAACAAATGTATTTTTATTATACTTTGCAAATGTAGTTCAATATCCACGGCATTGTCATTTTCAACAATGTTCCATTAAATAGTTCTGTATTTACTACACCAGGATGCACAGCCAAAACTTGAACATTAGTATTTGCTAGTATTTTGTTGTAATATTTAGTTGACATTAGTTGAGCTAGTTTAGACTTTGCATAAGCCGCATTTGTAATATAACTATTGAATAGGCTCCAAAACTACTGAATCAATTTAAATGAAATTTGGTACATAGATAGTTTAGAGTCTAAACTTTAGACACTGAGAAAAAACAGGTTACTTTTTAATACTAAAAAATAGCCATTAAGGGTTGAAATAGGGGATGATATAAATATATAAATTTTATTGTATAATAATAATAATAGTAATACGCACCACTATGGTTACCAAACATTAGTATCAATATAACTTTTAAACAATAAAATACATACAATTGACTTAAAAAAACAGAGCATTGCAATAATATTAGGAGTTTTAGTAAGTTTTGATGGGATATTTGTGTTTTTAAAAATGCCAGCAATTAGACACGCAAATTTAAATCGGGGAACTCTCAATGCTACAAGTCAAAGATATACAATATCAAGTAAAACACACAATTTGACTGACGAAAAGATCAGGTTGCATGTTACTGGAAACTCACGGGCTGCCGTGTCATACAATAAGTGTATAAACATGTACAACGTTCACGTTTATTTTAATTAATAACTCATTTTATTAATTGTTTAGTGGAAATTAGTATGTTTTTTTATTTTTTGGTTGCCAATGGTTAATCGAGCAGAACAGGTTTAAGCATGCATCAAATTGAATCTTTGCATATTGCCTTCCAAGGAGGCTGAGTTGCACTTATAGCCACTCATCGGAGTGTCCACAATCAAGATAAAATATAAAATAAAACCTGTTATTAATATAATCATATAGATAGTAATATAGTATCCTAACCACAGGTGGTTTTCCTACCTGATAATATAATGTTGATATTCCCTGTTAAAACTGCATATGCTTATAATTCTGACATTCGATAAACTAAAAAAGAAATTGAAATGCAACAATTTACAAACCACATTAGTGAATTTTAATTATTATATGGCAATAACTAATAAGTATACTAACATATTATCTATGACCTATGCAAAGGAATTTTAGTATCCAATAAAGTAAACAAAATATATCATTGTAAAACCTATACCTGACATATCTTAGATTCTTATGTGATCCGTGACAATTGAAATCAAAGGATATTATAAACAATTCTGAATCCATTCATCCTTCAATACTTCTTTTAGTACCATCTTGATTTTCAAATTCTAATATGGTTGTGAC